>NC_141689.1:1025074281-1025076781 GCF_964263255.1 Lissotriton vulgaris | reverse complement strand
GAGCGGTAGAGTGAGGGGGGTAGAGTGGTAGAGTGAGGGCGGTATTCATGTGTTGGTTTTGAAAATAGCTAAATTATTAGCTTTGTCATTTACAATTCCAATAGTTTTAACTTTCGCAAATGTGACACCTATAGCATTTGCAATGCAATATGTGTTGTATTTACCTGACTTAGATGTATTGATATTACAAATAACAATGGCTTTTAATTTATTTAAATCATTAATTCTAAAAAAAAAGTTATTGTAATTTATAATTGCAATAGCTTAAACTTTTGTAAATAAATTTTGTGAATATTATGTTCAGTGCATTTTATTGTGACAAAAATCCAAGAACAGAAGTGAAATATTTACATCTTTTTGGGACATTTGTAATAAAGCTTGAAACATTAAGAGAACATATTTGAAACAGTTGTTGTTAAATGGTTGCACAGATTGATGCTTTGGTGGCGCTGAGTGATGTTGTTGTGGCGACGAGTGATGCAGTGGCGTTCAGTGATGCTGTGGTAGTGCATAGTGATGTTGTTGTGCCCCTGAGTGATGCTGTGGTGGTGCTGAGTGATGCTGCGGTGATGCGATAGATAGAGTGAGTGCACTAGATAGATAGAGGGAGGGAGGGCGATAGATAGATAGATAGATAGATAGATAGATAGATAGATAGATAGATAGATAGATAGATAGATAGATAGATAGATAGATTGAGGGAGGGCGATAGATAGATAGATAGATAGATAGATAGATAGATAGATAGATAGATAGATAGATAGATAGATAGATAGATAGATAGATAGATAGATAGATAGATAGATTGAGGGAGGGCGATAGATAGATAGATAGATAGATAGATAGATAGATAGATAGATAGATAGATAGATAGATAGATAGATAGATAGATAGATTGAGGGAGGGCGATAGATAGATAGATAGATAGATAGATAGATAGATAGATAGATAGATAGATAGACAGACAGACAGACAGACAGACAGACAGATAGATAGATAGATAGATAGATAGATAGATAGAAAGATAGATAGATAGATAGATAGATAGATAGATAGATAGATAGATAGATAGATAGATAGATAGATAGATAGATAGATAGATAGATAGATAGAGTGAGGTAGGCCGATAGATAGATAGATAGATAGATAGATAGATAGATAGATAGATAGATAGATAGATAGATAGATAGATAGAGTGAAGGAGGGTGATAGATAGAGTGAGGGCGACAGAGTGAGTGAGGGTGATAGAGTGAGTGAGGGCGATAGAGTGAGTGAGGGCGTTAGAGTGAGTGACGGTGATAGCGTGAGTGAGGGTGGTAGATTTAGGGAGGTAAGACGGAAGAGTGAAGGCGGTAGAGTGAGGGCGGTATAGTGAGGGCGGTAGAGTGGTAAAGTGAGGGCGGTAGAGTGAGGGCGGTAGAGTGAGGGCGGTACAGTGGTAGAGTGAGGGTGGTATGGTGAGGGCGGTAGAGTTGTAGAGTGAGGGCGGTCGAGTGAGGGCAGTAAAGTGCGGGCGGTAGAGTGGTAGAGTGAAGGCGGTAGAGGGGTAGAGTGAGGGTGGTAGAGTGAGGGCGGTAGAGTGGTAGAGTGAGGGCATTAGAGTGAGGGCGTGAGGGCGGTAGAGTGGTAGAGACGGCGGTAGAGTGGTAGAGTGAGGGTGGTGGAGTGATAGAGTGAGGGCCGTAGAGTGAGGGCGTGAAGGCGGTAGAGTGGTAGAGTAAGGGCGGTCGAGTTAGGGCAGTAGAGTGGAAGAGTGAGGGAGGTAGAGTGAGGGTGTAAGAGTGAGGGCATGAGGGTGGTAGAGTGAGGGCGGTAGAGTGGTAGAGTGAGGGCGGTAGAGTGGTAGAGTGAGGGTGGTAGAGTGAGGGCAGTAGAGGTAGAGTGAGGGCGGTAGAGTGGTAGACAGGGTGGTAGAGTGGTAGAGTGAGGGCGGTAGAGTGATAGAGTGAGGGCAGTAGAGTGAGGGCAGTAGAGTGTTAGAGTGAGGGCGGTGGAGTGGTAGAGTGAGGGCAGTAGAGTGGTAGAGTGAGGGCGGTAGAGTGGTAGAGTGAGGGCGGTAGAGTGGTAGAGTGAGGGCGGTAGAGTGGTAGAGTGAAGGCGGTAGAGTGGTAGAATGAGGGCGGTAGAGTGGTAGAGTGAGGGTGTTAGAGTGGTAGAGGGTGGTAGAGTGAGGGGGTGAGGGTGGTAGAGTGGTAGAGTGAGGATGGTAGAGTGAGGGCAGTAGAGTGTGGGCGGCAGAGTGGTAGATTGAGGGCGGTAGAGTGGTAAAGTGAGGGCGGTAGAGTGGTAGAGTGAGGGCGGTAGAGTGAGGGCAGTAGAGTGAGGGTGGTAGAGTGAGGGCAGTAGAGTGAGGGCGGTAGAGTGGTAGAGTGAGGGCACTTGAGTGATAGAGTGAGGGCACTAGAGTGGTAGAGTGAGGGTGGTAGAGTGAGGGCAGTAGAGTGGTAGAGTGAGGGCGGTAGAGTGGTAGAGTGAGGGCGGTAGAGTGGTAGAGTGGTAG